>NC_071097.1:25002752-25030252 GCF_027358695.1 Spea bombifrons | reverse complement strand
GCAAGGGTAGCAGGCGAATTACACAGGAGTGGTGTCAGGTCACCAGAGAACAGGACTGGACAGCGGTCAGGTCGATGATTACAGCCAGATAACTGAAATAGGATTGGGTTTCTTGCCACGACTTTTAACAACAGATAAAGAGTCAGATTACGGAGTTGAAAGTCAATAAAAAGGAAGCCATGAGCACCGTAAGTGTAAGGTGTATGCGTGAGGCCTTACACGGCTATTACTGCTGGGCGTTAATTAGCACCATGTACCACAAAGAAATTGAATACGAATCAGTGCTGTCCGGAATTCAAAAACCTGCAGAGTTTCCAATGGAAGCAGAGACTTATGGATAAACACATATAATATGTATTAACTCCTTAATTCCCACTTTAGGGATTTGAGAGGTAGACAGTAGTTCATTTTTGGTTTCAGATCCACGTTGAGGACAGAATAGACTGTCCTTAAGTGTAGCGAGGATAAAATGTGTAATAATAGTAATGGAGATCTGTGTAGGGAGAGGAACAACCCAGGGCCACCAAGAGCTGTCTCTATTTAGCATGATTATAATGCTAGGAGGGTACAGGTAGGCATTTTCATTATGCGGTGCTGGCGAGTGTTACCGTCGGACAGCACCCAATATAAAGCCAACGCTTGCCCTTTGCCTACCCCTTTGTTCACCAAAAGAAATGCTCTCCACTCTTCAGTCCTTTTTCCCAGTCTGTCTCTGGCGTGGTGCGGGTACTATAATACGTGACTGCCCATCAAAGCCGGCTTTTCCTCCCCATCCCCTGTGTCTTTTGATTGATTAAATATTAATTGCTTACCATTTGATGAATGCTCTCTTTTTCTGCCAATTGACAAATATGTTTTCTCGTGTTCAAGCTCCAAGAAAGGACCCATGCAAAAAACAAACAAACAAACAACAAAACAGTAAAATTTCAGATGAAGAAAAAAGCAAATAAAAAAGAAAAGATGCCAGAAAGACTCCTTCTGCATCAGAGGAAAACATTATGAAAACTGATAACTGGTTTCGCTTAATCAGTTATATTATAACATACATAACACATAACACCCTCAGCTTCATTAGGTTAACTGCAGCTCTAGTCTTATTATCATGAAGCCCAATGGAGTGATCCAGCTGATTATTGCTGTGGTTGCTTATAGCGATTAGACCATTTTTCAGCCAGCAGAATAGCTTTGTGTCTGAAATGCCGCCCCGACCCAGGAAAAAAAAAAAAAAAAAAAAAAAAAAAAAAAAGGAATATGATACGATTGGCGTCCAAGACCTGCAGTAACTGTGCTAACTATGGCTGTATAAAATAGTTTTGTGTGTTTGGGTTTATCTTCAGCTCCGTAGTTGACTACAAAACCGAATGCGAAGCGCAGACTATTTTTATTATTTACTGTTTTATATCGCACCATCAAATTCCAGAGCGCTGTACAATGGGTAGACAGGACATAGCAAGTAGCGTGTAACATAACACATTGACTTACAGAAACAACAGGTGAGGAGAGCCCTGCTCAAAGGAGCTTACAATCTAGAGGGATTTAGGGTGTATTACACCATAGTTAAAAGGTGCCATTGTAAGGGATAGACTAGCCACACTAGTGTAAGTATTGAATGAGAGGGACTAGGAGAGATGAGCTAAGGGAATATGGGGGTTGTTAATGTGCAATATTATAAGCGTCCTTAAGGAAGTGGGTCTTGAGGGATCTTTTGAAGGACCGAAGGCAGTGGGGAGAAGGATAGACCGGGGGAGGGCATTCCAGAGGATAGGAGCAGCCCTGGAGAAATCTCGTAAGCGTGCATGAGAGCTAGAAATCAGAGGAGAGGATAGAAGGAAATCGTTGGATGAGCGGAGGGACCGGTGTGAAGTGTATTTAGAGAGATGAGCGAGGAGATGTAGGGAGGGGAAACACTGTGAAGGGCTTTGAAAGAAAGAGTGAGGATTTTGAAATGAATCCTGAAGCGCACAGGCAGCCAGTGAAGAGACTGACAGAGGGGAGAGACGTTAGTAAAGCGACGGGAGAGGAAGAGGAGTCTGGCAGCAGCATTCTTGGTGGATTGTAGAGAGGTGAGACGGTTAAGAGGGAGACCAGCTAAGACAGAGTAACAGTAGCCAAGACGGGAGTGAGGGGAGGTGACGTTGAAAAGTGCTTGGGATGAGAGAAGGGGAGAAGAAAGTAGTCATGGTGCATTACAGACATAGTGTGGGGTTGCAGATGGCTGGAGAGAGATAATGATTTTACTAACAACAGAGGAAAGAGAAAAGAGGAACAAGAGGATTGTGAACACGGTATGTGAAGGAAAATGGTGATGGGAATGGAGGTGGGGGAAACACAAAAAGCAGTAGGCAGCACTTGACAGTTCAGTGGAATATTGATTGCAGGGAGTCTCCCAGGCCTTCTCTGTCCAACTTGGTGAACTCCCAGGTAGTGGCATCCGGTGATGGAAAGTGGCACATTCATTAAGATTTAAAAAATAGGGTACTTAACCTTAGGGGGCAGCGGCAGCTGCTCTCCTCCACTGCAGTCCAATCACTTTCCACGGGTTAGCTGCGTGAAATCAGGTGGAGCACTTTGCACACGCGCACACAATGTCCGCAGAGTCGGGGCTGGGGCAGTAAGTATATCACATGGCAGGAGATATAGAATGCACAGAAAATAGCTGGTGCCATTTCAGTGCGCCCAATAAAACCATATATTTTTGAAAACTAGACACCGCAGAGTGTTTTAAATGCTGGTATTTTAACTCTTTGCATGCACACATTTTACCACCAGCATTTTGCAGCAAGTTTGCAGTAGTATTTTTTTGTGTGTATTTTTCCCCCCACACACACCTACTTTATGTATGAATTTACAGCTCCTGGTATATGCCGCTGTCACACGACACCCCAATATGTGTTCAGCAACATCTCCTGAGTCCAGTGGGGAACTAAAAGGCCATATTTGGGACGTGTGCATTTTTCTAATTGGAAATTAGATGTGTGGCCATCCTTCCCCCCGTGTTAATTGGGACATTGTTGAACCCGGCCAATTCAATTTACCCCATCAAATCATAAATTTGGGCATTTAATATGCCAGTATTTTAACTCTTTCCATGCGAGAATTGTTTTAAGCAAATGTGCAATTTTAGGACTTGCTCACAAAAATATATTTTTCATATATAAATTATTTTATTTTTACATTTTTTTCAACTTGAAGGTTGCCCTGATAGTGACTTCAGTGGGAAATTATTTTTACATTTTACTGGTTTTTTTTTAAACTATTTTTTTCTAATTGTTATTTTTAATTTAATTTTACTAATCACAGTGATTAGAAAGATGCGCTCCATTGACTTGCATGGTTGAATGCAGTACCTGTATTCAACCTGCAAGTGGAGCCAGAGTTCTCTAGAGGGTCTGGAGACCATCTAGCGAACTTTTTCAACTTGATTGCTTTTTACTTATTTTTTTTTTTTTTTTACAGGGTGGCCACCTTCTTGCGGATGGCAAAGATCACTTGCAGCGGCGGCTGTGACCGCTCTCCGGAGCGGTCACAGCCCGTCCTGGGTTAAGTATTTGGTGTCGCTGAATGCCTCCTGATCGAGGCATTCCAGCGACACCATTTAAGTTTAGGAGGTGATCGTTGATCGCCTCCTAAACGCTTTTAAAACGGGCGTCCGCCGCCATACAAGGTATGGCGGAAGTTGACACCCCGGGGAGGGGCCAGACATGGCCCCTAGTGCCGATCGTGGTGTTGCTGAATGCCTCGAGGTCGAGGCATTACAGCAACACCGTTTGGGTGCAGAAAGCGAACGTAGATCGCTTTCTGCACCCGCTTAAAGTCATGACGGTCCTGGCACGTCAATTGTCACTAACCTGATGTTAGTGCATGACGTGCCAGAACCGACAATTGTCATTAAGGGGTTAAAATATTTATGGATAGGGAAGGCTTCCCCACGACACTTACTCAAGCGCAGACCTGTATACCTTGCATTCTCGTCTTGGATAAGTGATGTAGTGTACAGTGACGTGATATTACACCCCGCGTGATGAGCCCGGTGATTTATGCCAGCAGAACAGTATCCTAGTAGCCGATACATACCTCCACCTTCATGCCACTTCATGGGTTGTATTTTGATAAATAAGGTGTATGAGTTTCTACGGGTAATGTATTATTTGCCATCAAGTTGAAGTTATTATTGGTTTAGTAAAAAAAAAAAAGGGTATGTTATATAATAAGGTATCGGAATGGTCTTACTTACATTCCTTCCGTCACTGCGGCCGCTGTAATCAGTCGTTTTAAGTAACAGTGATTTTGAACACAGGTGCAGATCTAAGATGCTGGCGTGCAAGCAGTTCTTCAGACGAGGGTACCGGTTTCCATGCAGTCTGCTTCTCCAGACGTGTTTTTTTTTTTTTTTTTGTGTCCGTTCACATCCAACCCTTATGTTTGTATTATATCGGAAGGTTTAAAGCCACCAAGCGGTGTAGACAATTTGTGTATTTATCATTATTAACCCACAACAACCTGTTTATTTAAATAAGCAGGAGGTACGGGGAACATTTGAAGGGAATACATCAATGTGTTGCCCACAAAGTATTAGAATCGGATATTGTGTAAGTGAGATTCCAACTACAAGAAGTGCATCATAGCATAGTATGGAACATAAGGAAATGCGAGTAAAATTAATGGGTCACCAACAATGGTCACTCGTAGTAATTTGAAGTTACAATTGACCAGGGAATTTGCTCATTTGAAATATATCTATTTCCGACGAGGCACTGAATCTCTCTATTAACTTTCCGACCAGAGAAACTTGAATACATTTGAAGATCAAAAGGAGGACTGTGCTGACCCGAGTGCTCTGTGTGGGAAAAACAAAACCGACGTCAAAGTACAAAAAGCCCAAAGTGCTTACTTTGCACCGAACCCAATCCGTGGCTACTCGATTAGGAAGTCATATTTATTGAGGAGTCTGTTTACATTATATGTGGAATATTATGCACTAAAGAAGTTAAACGAATTGTGGCAGATGTTTGGATTTCAGTTATGTAGACTACTTTAGTGATCAGTCATAGAAGTCATTCCCCCCCCCCCCCGAGCACATAAATTGGATAATTTATGGTATTTCAGAAATCACTACTTGTGAAACGTCTGTGTGATTTTCCAACATATACTTCATTGCAGATTTCCATGGGATAATGATTAAGTATCCTATTACAGTGGGAAGGTAGGAGTGTATACTAGGGCATTCCTCATAGGATTTCATCCATGTAGTTTATGCAAGTTTACAGCTACCCGCTTCCTTACCGGTATAATATGGTGGTGGAGTGTTCAGGAGAAAAACATTTTTTGCACATTTTAATTACCTTGGATGCCTTATAAATATCCACGGTGACACAGGTTACTTCAAAAGGTTTTAGCAATAATTGGGGGGAAAGCAGACCAAGGACCGTTTAAGGTCTGAGTCTCTACATCGCATGGCATGGGAAGTTTTCTATGGCCGCTGGTTAGAGCCAACCGTACGGATTTGTTCCAGCGAATGCAGTAAGTTTGTGGATCAAACTTTACCCAGATTGTTTACCATTTGCCAGGATGACATTAAGCACAGAGTAGAGACTTTGGGGAAGGATTCACACACATTCAATTTATTGCATACGTAGTGCATGCCTTCATCAAGCACATTTCTATGTTACACGATTTGCTCAACCCCCCCAAAACACATATCTACAATACATGGTTTACGTTCCAGTAGAGACTGCTCCATTTAACAATGTAAAAAGTCATCCTACTAGTTTAAATTAATAGATTTTAAATCTTACTGGGAAGGACATGTAAATCTTTATCAGGGAACTGTATAAAATCTGACGACGTATGAATTCAGTCCAACCCGCACACCTAGTGAGACATACGAACCTGTCAACTGGCTCTATTTTGGGCCAAGTGCCAACGCTCAGGGATTTTACTCAACCGATTAGTCAGGTGCAAAAAAATTGAACCGGAGATTAATTTAAAAGGAAAACCGTTACAGCAGATGCAGCGTATCCCATCAGAGCCAGGTGCTTAGGGGATCCTCTAGTCTAGCCAGCGGTATCTAGTGCAAAACAAGAAGTGACACAATCATCTACGATCCTACGGCCATTCTTTGGTCAAAAAAAAAAAACAAAAAGAAATTATAGCATTCGCTTCGGAACTAAACTTCAAAAACTTCAAAAAAAAAAGTTACTTTCGAGTTCCAGTGTACACCGATATTTATCAGCATAAAACACTTAAGAGCTGAATTCAATGGCGTCATCTGTTATCTGCTGTTTCCTCTGCTGTCCATGTGGAGGTAGTACTGCGAGAGAGGGGAAACATGAATCAGTGACCTCAATATTACGGAGCAAAATAATAAAAATGTAGTTCTAATATTAGAAACACCACGTGTATCACCAAAAAAAAACAGATTTGCACATATACTGGTGGTGCGGCTGTGCCATCTTCAGACCTTAAGCCTGGCACTGGCATTACAACATAAGGATCCCCTTAAAATGAGCAAGGCAAAGCACGCTTTCTTGGCAGAGGTAATTACGTCTCTTAAGAAGCGGCCTTTGCCTCATCAAACAAGAGTTGAGGTTCTCCCTAAACAGCGATCGACTGTCCCACTGACCACAAGGACACAGAATGAGGCCCAACTATGATTCAGTACCTGCCGCCTATTCCTATGAAAGGCGCCCACTCACTCGCATTGGCAAGGGTTGGGGTTTCAGCTTTCTCGCTTTACAATTCAGTTTGCCGGTTTGTCCAGCCTCAAGGGCTGAGCTGGCCCTGTATAATGCACAATGTGATAGGCGAAGAGACTTATTATTTATGTTTTATATAGCACCATCAGATTCTGTAGCGCTGGACAACGGGTAGACAGGACATAGCAAGTAGTATGTAACATAACAAATTGACTTACAGCAACAACAGGTGAGGAGGTCCCTGCGCAAAGGAGTTAACAATCTAGAGGGATTTAGTGCCATGGTAAGGGATGGGGCAGCCACACTAGTGTAAGTACTGCATTAGAGAGACTAGGAGAGGTGAGCTAAGGGAATATGGGGGGGGGGGTGTTAATGTGCAATATAAGCGCCCTTAAAGAAGTGGGGAAGAGGGATTTTTTGAAGGATCGAAGGCAGGGAGAGAGACGGATAGACTGGGGGAGGGCATTCCAGAGGATAGGGGCAGCCCTGGAGAAATCTTGTAAGCGTGCATGAGAGCTAGAAATCAGAGGAGAGAAGGAGATCATTGGATGAGCAGAGAGCGGCGTGGAGTGTATTTAGAGATGAACGAGGAGATGTAGGGAGGGGAACCGAAGGGCTTTGAAGGTAAGAGTAAGGATTTTGAAATGAATCCTGAGGCGCACAGGAAGCCAGTGAAGAGACTGACAGAGGGGAGAGATGTTAGTAAAGCGATGAGAGAGTAAGATAAGTCTGGCAGCAGCATTCATGGTGGATTGTAGAGCGGTGAAGCTGTTAAGACCAGCTTAGACAGAGTTACAGTAATCAAGATGGGAGACAATCAGGGCATGGACAAGAGCCTAAGTGGCATGCTGTGTTTGGAAGGGAGGGATGGATGCTGGCAATGTTTTTTAAGATGGGGACGGAGACAGACTGAATGTGGGGGGTGAACGAAAGGTCAGAGGTCAAGGGTGACACCAAGACTGCGTGTGCATGAGTAGACTGGGAGATGATGGCGCAATCAACAATGAGGGAAATTGATGGGGGAGTCTTAGCATCGGAAGGCGGGAAGATGAGAAGTCCTGTTTTGGAGAGGTTAAGTTTCAAGAAACATGTTGATATCCAGGTGGAGACAGATGCAAGGCAGTTAGTTACACGATCTAAGGCAGAGGGAGAGAGATCAGGGGAGGATAGATAGATCTGGGCTTCATCAGCATACAGGTGGTATTGAAAGCCTAAGGATGAGGGCAGGGCGGTGACTGTGCAGATATGTCATCTCTGATAGTTTTCATTTTATTATCGAAGTATGTGGCAAAGTCTGATGCATTAAGGTTAGTGGAAGGGGTCGTAGGGATCGGTTGAAGCAGGGAATTGAAAGCATTATTAGAGTCGTTTAGGGTTGTAAGACAGGGAGGAGATTGAAGGCAGAGTAGTAGGAACATAGCATTCATTGATAGCGCAGAAAGTCAGACATGGAATGAGGGGACTTTCGCCAACTACGTTGAGCGGTGCGGGAACATCGACGTAGGTGTTGGGGTTACAGTCATGTGCCAGGGTTGGAAGCGTGAACGTCGCGAGGAGCGAGTAGTAACTGGTGCTACATGATAGAGAGCAGATGCGAGAGTGGAGTTATAGACAGAGGTGGCGTTGTTAAGGGCATGTCATGTTTGAGATAGGAGAGAGAGTAAATTGATTGAGTTCTGAAGGTTAATAGAGCTGAGGTCTGTGCGGAGATCTGTGAGAGCCAGGGACACCTTTATCTAATCAGTATTCATGTCCTAAACCTTCTCCCCACCCACCCTTACAAATGAACAACGGCGTAAAGGTAACATAATGGTGAGGAATAATCATGTAGATTCAGTGAGAAGGAGAAGATAACTCCCAAGGGTATACACTTAAGGTGGGTTTGTAACATATATGCCTTGCTTATTTAATGCCTAAGCATAGTTACATATACGTATTTAGTGTAAAGAACTATAAATGCGGGTTTAGCAAAAGGGGCACATTAAGTCTCCAAGTAGTGGTAGTAGTAGAAGTTGTAGTGTGGTCAACAGGTGTATCTGTCTAGAAGGTTAATGAAGATACACAATGTCTTGAATAAACGCATGGTCTACCTTTTCTTTTCAGGCTAGGAGCCCTTTTCATAGCATTTTCTTTAGAGATGAAGGGAATTATGATTTTTTTTTTTTTAAATACAATTATGCAGACTCTGCAGTGCTTTCATGAAATGTTTAAAAGATTTACCTCGTGGTGCTTCCATAGGGACTTTCTGTGTGACACTGTGCTTCCTTTTCTTATCCTCTTAGGTTGGAATAGCTTTGTTCACAGTTGAAAGAGGCAACGTGCTGGAGACAACAGACGGCATTAGAAGACCAATGTATGAAAATCTGGAGCGTGTGTAAGACGACGTCTAAGCAACTGATTTTGGAACACACGGACAGCAAAAAGTTTCCACGATCGGATGGCTTCTGTGGATAAAATTCTGTCAACGGCAGAAAATGTCACAGAATTTATAAGGTCCACGCGCTAATGACATTTCTTTATAAACGTCAAACAATTATAAACTGCCTGCCGTCCTTCACCAGGAGCTCTGGGCGTATGCGGAATCCCAATCTGCACTGCTTGGGCACCGTGTGTTTAGTTTTATTAACTACAGGAGCGAAGCTTTGGTCGATTAGTTAGCACAGGGTTCCATAGGGATCTTCAACTGTCCATATTTACAGTTTTGTGCACATTGGTGTTATTGCCAGAGCTGTAAGACTCTTGTGTATCGTAATCAAAGTCAATAATCCAAAGTGACTGATTTAGCATAGCCACAGTGAAAAATACTAATTTCAGAAAATGTGAATTTGAAGTTAGATTGCCCAGACTTGCTTTTATTATGGACTTGCTTCTATTATAAAGTTTTACTATGTTTTTTTTTCCCCATTTCATTTCATTGTTGAGCAAGTACAAATTGGAGATAGTTGGATGGATTTATTAGCGGTCAAAAACAGAATATTGAAAGTTAAATCCAATTCCTCTGTAATCCTAGTATCGCAGTGTGTCTCATCCACTGAACACACCAGCTCAGCCTATAAATTGACACATATACAATGCTAGAAAATCAGAATTCTGTAGTCTGTAAATTAAAACCAAGATCAAATACGTACTGCCATCCTCTGCTTTTCGCCCCCACTCAGTACATCCAGTCTTGAACACTGTCCCAGCCGCCTTCACGTTCCAAAATCTAACCCAGCTGCACATTGTCAAGGTATTCCTTCAATACCTAGGGAGTGAATATAAAACAAAGATGAGTAGTTAAGCCACTTAACTAAATACAGCTAAGCAAGTCATTTCAGTGTGTAAGAAAATTAGAAGAGAAGTTTCAACATACTGGACCGTTTTTCTCGCCTTATCAGGAATACCTTTACGTTTCCAGTGTTCTGGAGTGTCTGGGTAAATGACTTGGTCCCGTAACGTTCCCAAAGTCATATGGTCTCTATGTAAGATATTGTCATTTCCCGTCCTGCGAGGACGATTCGTCCCAATGCCTGAGACATCCTCAGCAGCATTCTTCCACTCTGGTAATAATCCTTCAAGGCAAAGCATTAAACATTAAGAACGTGCCCGGCTGCAGAGTATATCATCGTTTATCCCACCATTATTTCACTCACCTCAAGGAGCTCAGCTCAGTCCACGCGGGGTGGTTAGGGGTGAGGAACGGACTGCTGACAACCAGGTAACCAACCACAGTCTCTAGATCTGCAATAATCAAAAAGCACACCACAGACATTAAATGCCAGCATAGACACTGACCACTTAAAATCAAAACTTTTTACACAGCTATATGCAGATGAAGCCATCTGAGAGACCCAGGCATACAGAGTGTCTCCCACTGCCTCAGCCTACCTATATCCCACAGTAAATAATAATAATGCTAAACTGTCACCATCTTCTATAGCAAACGTAAAAATATTACTAAAGTATGACATGCAAATAATTCTTACCAGTAACATTTTCTGATGGTCTCCTGTCTGGTGTGAGTAGCCAAAAACCACCATGTTCACATTGTAATGTTGCATCTCTTGGAAGCCCCATGGAGATTTATGCTCTAATAAAGCCGGATGCCCCACACCATTGCACAACAGACTGCCTTGAGTGAAACGCCAGTTACTAGCAAAATGGAGCCCTTTAGATAATATTATATAATATTAATACAATATATTAAAAGGTTACTTGAAAGAATAAAAAAATAATCAATATACCATAAAAAAAAAAAAAACATCTACCATAAACTCTTAAAAGTAATCCATGTGCGTATAATATTGAGGCTTTGACTTGGATGCAACTAAAAAACAAAATATATCAGCATGTGATAAAATTCAGATAACATGGGGGGGGGGTTGGGACCTGGTTATATCATGATGACCACAGCAGTAATAACCACAGTCAAATCTGTTCAATCTGACCGGGATTTTGGCCCTCTGCTCTTTGCACAATAGATGTAATTCATCAATATTTGTGACTTGTGTTGTTAAAGAAGCCCTAGTCACACAAAAACATACCTGAACGCCAAAAGCATTTGTCAGCTTGATGATATACAGAACGATATCCAAAAATGGCTGAAGAAAAAAAAACAACAAATGAAACTCACAATAAAACAACTCTATATACCCGCAACAATAATGGGAAATATCTATAATATAGGAGAATAGGAAAGCAAGCCACTAGTTAACGTGGCAAATGATTACATGTTATTCACAAGAACAGCGTATGCATGTGTGTAAATTGTATTGATAAATAACAGCATAATAAAAGGGGAGGCATAATAAGTGTAGCCAAAAGATTGTCATCTTCGGTACCAGTATATTTAACGTATGTTCATTTGTAAGTTGCATTTACTTTTAGGGTACCCTATCGTAACAGCTCTACCAAATCTGTTGGTGCTATATAAAATGTAAACGCAGTCATGAAAGTACAACAGTCTACAGACCACTTTATTGGGGTAAAATAGCTATGGATACATTTGTAAAGGAGGCCCCTGTCTGTAAATCTCACAGTGTAAGTAATACACCGGTAATATAAATGGCAGCTACATTAACTTTATAATTATTTTCCTTGTGAAAGGAATACAGTAAGAGCATAAAGGGCCATAGCCTATTTTTGAAGTACCCAGCACAAACTAAAAAAAAAAAAAAAAAAAAGGTAACAAAACACTCACAACTAGAAGAGCCATGAGGAAACTCACCTTGCTTAAGTTTGAATACTGGTTCACCACGCTGTTACAAAACCTCTCAACATCTTGCGTGAGCAGCTGATCTGCATTTGCTGTCCTGTTGTCCAAGTTGCCCATTTTGTAATAGGTAAAGGATCTTAAATGGGGGAAAAAAGAACAATCTATGTGGGGAACGTATTATACATCTAATGGAACATTACTGAGAAGATAAGTAATTGTCTCTTAGGCTCAAAACATGGTTATATCACCACGATCACAGCAACAATAACCACAGTCAAACTCTTCCAGTAGTTATCAATCTGGCCGGGATTTTGTTCACCGGCGCTTTGTAGAATTGATGTAATTCATCAATGTTTGTGGCTTGAAGTCCTAGTCATACAAAAACATACCCGAGCCCCAATAGCACTTACCAGCTTGACAATATACAGACAGACATAATCCTACAGAATTAGCTGCTAGACACGATTAATCCATCTTGTATGTCCAGTTATTTAGCCTTGTTCAAGACTATGTTAGCTGTAGCTAAAGTTTCCACACACACACATTTTATATATATACATACACAGCTACAGTTTTTACCATCATTAAGCCATGGCAAAAATTGCCCATAGATCCTGCTTTGCATAATTTTGTTTTTTTTGAAGATATAGGTTTTAAAAGGTGGCAAACACAGCAGAACAGATCTCTGCCTTGTAGGCCTCTATTGTTTTTCTCTTAGACAGCATGTCATGACCTACATGTACTTCCCAAAAGGGAGGCGGAATACCTTAAGGGGAGATGGTTCAGGACAACATGGCTACATATATATATATATATACATATATATATATACACATATATATATATACATATATATATACATATATATATTTACATATATATATACATATATATATATACATATATATATACATATATATATATACATATATATATATACATATATATATATACATATATATATATATACATATATATATACATATATACATATATATATACATATATATATATATACATATATACACACACACACACACATTTACATATCATATATAAACACTTAAATGCAACATTCTCCTGAGCTTACAAACTCAGCGTCTCCTTGCACAAATATATCCACAGGCTAGAAGATAAAATAAAGTTAATATACGGACAGAATGTTTTAAGAGACGTGCATCTTCACTCATGCCATGCCACAGAGGCCAAAAGAAGAAAACAAACGTTTTAGCTCACTATAATAACTACAAAAGCGTCTGGCAGCGAGCGGCTCTAGGAAATATAATCTGGTCGTGTGAAATAGCCGCTACCAAGCACACACGTTTTAGCATGTCCCCCAATGTCTAATCTTTCGATTAAGTAGAAAAAAAGGCAACACAAGAATGCTTACGGCAGGCATGGTGGCTATAAAGTTGAAGAGGTTTCTGCTGCGGCCGATGATCGCACTGCAAACCACCACATGTATGTATGTATGTATGTATGTATGTATGTTATAGCGCACTTTTCACAGAGGCACAAGATTCTTGAGAAAATCGGTGAAATGCAATATCCTTATACAAGGCTTTTGATGGATGCAGAACGGATTTAAAATAAAGCCACGTGGCAGAAATACGATACTGCACAGGCTGCGCGCAAATAGGTGACCGTCAAAACCGAGATTCTACCAGCTGACTAGCAGCTATATGGCGCCAAACCGGGAGTAGGCGCCAAACCGGAAGTGGCCATGGGAAGTCGGCGCATGCGCAGAACGGACCTGAAGCTAAACCGGAAGTGGGGCATCCACCTACTGCGCATGCGCGAAATCGGAAGTCAGCGCATGCGCAGAACGGACCTGAAGCTAAACCGGAAGTGGGGCATCCACCTACTGCGCATGCGCGAAATCGGAAGCCAGCGCATGCGCAGAACGGACCTGACTCTAAACCGGAAGTGGGGCATCCACCTACTGCGCATGCGCGAAATCGGAAGACAGCGCATGCGCAGAACGGACCTGCCGCTAAACCGGAAGTGGGGCATCCACCTACTGCGCATGCGCGAAATCGGAAGCCAGCGCATGCGCAGAACGGACCTGACTCTAAACCGGAAGTGGGGCATCCACCTACTGCGCATGCGCGAAATCGGAAGTCAGCGCATGCGCAGAACGGACCTGACTCTAAACCGGAAGTGGGGCATCCACCTACTGCGCATGCGCGAAACCGGAAGTTCGCGCATGCGCACAACGGGCCGGACTAAACCGGAAGTGGGGCATCCACCTACTGCGCATGCGCCAAACTGGAAGCCCGCGCATGCGCACAACGGACCTGACCCCGACTTTTTAGCTGATGAAAGATTGAGACAGATCATTTCATTGATGAAGATGATCTGCAGCAGCATGGTAGCAGATTCTTTTCTAAACACACAGCTGTCAGCACAGGTTTCACATAGTCCTGTAATTGGATTCTATAATTTTACATTTTCTTGGTAAAAACACATTTAATCTTTAATGTTTGTATATGTATATATACACAGTATTTATGTTTTACAGCAATTATATTCACACACACACACACACACACACACACACACACACATACACATTTGGCCCATCAAAATATCAACCAGATCAGAAATACAGAAAACAGCCTGCGGTCTGATGACACGTTGTTATCACTAATTCAAGTTTAACCCCTTAAGGACCGGGCTCATTTTTCGTTTTCTACCCTGTGGGACCGAGGCTGTTTTGACACTTTTGTGGTGCTTGTGTTCAGGTGTAATTTTCTCCTCACTCATTTAGTGTACCCACATAAGTTATATATTGTTTTTTTCAGGACAAGATGGGCTTTCTTCAGATACCATTATTTTGATCGTATCATCTTATTTACTATAAAAAAAATAAAAAAAACATGGTGAAAAATTGAAAAAAAAAGACATTTTATGACTTTTATTTGAAAAATCTTTTACTCACCTAAAAAAGCAAGTAAAAAAACTAGCTAAATAGATTCTACTACTTGTCCTGAGTTTAGAGATACCCAATGTTTTTATGTTTTTTTGCTGTTTTTTGTACGTTATAGGGCAATAAGTACAAGCAGCGTTTTATGATTTCCAAATCTTTTTTAACAAATCTGGTCAGTCTGCCTACATCTCCTCTTTGGAACATCTTTGAAGCCGGTTAACTCAATTTAAAGGTAAGTGTTTGGTGTCGCTGGATGCCTCCTGATCGAGGCGTTCCAGCGACACCATTTAAGTTTAGGAGGCGATCGTTGATCGCCTCCTAAACGCTTTTAAAACAATGTATGGCGGCTGTTGACGCCCCGGGGAGGGGCCAGACATGGCCCCCGATGCCGATCTCGGCCTTGCTGAATGCCTCGACATCGAGGCATTGCAGCAAGGCCGTTTAAGCGAAGAAAGTGATCCTTGATCACTTTCTAAGCTTATTTAACTTTTTGACGGTTCAGGACCGTCAAAGGTCATTTAGTGACCTTCTTGTCATGACGGTCCTGAACCGGCAAAGGTCGCGAAGGGGTTAAGTTTAAAAGGCTAATTGATTATTAGAAAACTCTTTTTGCTATATTACAGCTACAAATTTCCATGAAAACAGCTAGCAGACCCCAAACATTTAACTAACTGCAATATTTTAACACGTTTGAGAAGTACCTGCCTCGAGCCCCGTGTATATTTCCTGATCATTGCCTCTGGGTCTCGGCGCGTACGATTCTTCTCACCTGATGCGGCAGAGGTAGGTGGCAACACAAAAACTCACAACTATGGATAAATATCACTGTTCTGTTACTGCTTATCTTAAAGGGAAAATATAATGTCACAGACAGCTTCACAAAAAATCATGTTAAATATGCATTAATATGCATTCTTAAAAAAAAAGCAGCCAATGAGTGACAAGAAAGCCATGCATTTCCCTTGTTACAAGGAAATTTAGAATATTTAGAA
Source organism: Spea bombifrons (assembly GCF_027358695.1). NCBI lineage: Eukaryota > Metazoa > Chordata > Amphibia > Anura > Pelobatidae > Spea > Spea bombifrons. The sequence continues at coordinate 25,014,442 of NC_071097.1, read as the reverse complement.
TATGGCAGCAGCAGTATTGAGGTGCGTTCAAATAAAATAAGCAAAATACTTTATTATGCACAAAAGTGCTACTAGAGCATAAATTATAAAAAATCAATACATACATGGCAGAAGAGCAGATAATGTGGAAGATCCCCAACGTTTCCGCACAGCAGAACCGCCAAAGTCCATCGATGCTGCCCGTGTGTCCTGAGACAGTTCTTGGTCTTGTTTTAGCTTCAAGGTGGCTTTATGCTTGTTCCATGTATGTTCCCTTAAAAAAGCAAATAACAGGAATAGGTTGCAGTAGTTATCTTAACCGAGCAGAAGGGGTTCTAAAACATTTGGTCCGTAGTGAGGTCACTTACCAACGGCTGTAGGTAACTCGCAGTCCGGTCACTCGGCAAGGGTAGCAGGCGAATTACACAGGAGTGGTGTCAGGTCACCAGAGAACAGGACTGGACAGCGGTCAGGTCGATGATTACAGCCAGATAACTGAAATAGGATTGGGTTTCTTGCCACGACTTTTAACAACAGATAAAGAGTCAGATTACGGAGTTGAAAGTCAATAAAAAGGAAGCCATGAGCACCGTAAGTGTAAGGTGTATGCGTGAGGCCTTACACGGCTATTACTGCTGGGCGTTAATTAGCACCATGTACCACAAAGAAATTGAATACGAATCAGTGCTGTCCGGAATTCAAAAACCTGCAGAGTTTCCAATGGAAGCAGAGACTTATGGATAAACACATATAATATGTATTAACTCCTTAATTCCCACTTTAGGGATTTGAGAGGTAGACAGTAGTTCATTTTTGGTTTCAGATCCACGTTGAGGACAGAATAGACTGTCCTTAAGTGTAGCGAGGATAAAATGTGTAATAATAGTAATGGAGATCTGTGTAGGGAGAGGAACAACCCAGGGCCACCAAGAGCTGTCTCTATTTAGCATGATTATAATGCTAGGAGGGTACAGGTAGGCATTTTCATTATGCGGTGCTGGCGAGTGTTACCGTCGGACAGCACCCAATATAAAGCCAACGCTTGCCCTTTGCCTACCCCTTTGTTCACCAAAAGAAATGCTCTCCACTCTTCAGTCCTTTTTCCCAGTCTGTCTCTGGCGTGGTGCGGGTACTATAATACGTGACTGCCCATCAAAGCCGGCTTTTCCTCCCCATCCCCTGTGTCTTTTGATTGATTAAATATTAATTGCTTACCATTTGATGAATGCTCTCTTTTTCTGCCAATTGACAAATATGTTTTCTCGTGTTCAAGCTCCAAGAAAGGACCCATGCAAAAAACAAACAAACAAACAACAAAACAGTAAAATTTCAGATGAAGAAAAAAGCAAATAAAAAAGAAAAGATGCCAGAAAGACTCCTTCTGCATCAGAGGAAAACATTATGAAAACTGATAACTGGTTTCGCTTAATCAGTTATATTATAACATACATAACACATAACACCCTCAGCTTCATTAGGTTAACTGCAGCTCTAGTCTTATTATCATGAAGCCCAATGGAGTGATCCAGCTGATTATTGCTGTGGTTGCTTATAGCGATTAGACCATTTTTCAGCCAGCAGAATAGCTTTGTGTCTGAAATGCCGCCCCGACCCAGGAAAAAAAAAAAAAAAAAAAAAAAAAAAAAAAAGGAATATGATACGATTGGCGTCCAAGACCTGCAGTAACTGTGCTAACTATGGCTGTATAAAATAGTTTTGTGTGTTTGGGTTTATCTTCAGCTCCGTAGTTGACTACAAAACCGAATGCGAAGCGCAGACTATTTTTATTATTTACTGTTTTATATCGCACCATCAAATTCCAGAGCGCTGTACAATGGGTAGACAGGACATAGCAAGTAGCGTGTAACATAACACATTGACTTACAGAAACAACAGGTGAGGAGAGCCCTGCTCAAAGGAGCTTACAATCTAGAGGGATTTAGGGTGTATTACACCATAGTTAAAAGGTGCCATTGTAAGGGATAGACTAGCCACACTAGTGTAAGTATTGAATGAGAGGGACTAGGAGAGATGAGCTAAGGGAATATGGGGGTTGTTAATGTGCAATATTATAAGCGTCCTTAAGGAAGTGGGTCTTGAGGGATCTTTTGAAGGACCGAAGGCAGTGGGGAGAAGGATAGACCGGGGGAGGGCATTCCAGAGGATAGGAGCAGCCCTGGAGAAATCTCGTAAGCGTGCATGAGAGCTAGAAATCAGAGGAGAGGATAGAAGGAAATCGTTGGATGAGCGGAGGGACCGGTGTGAAGTGTATTTAGAGAGATGAGCGAGGAGATGTAGGGAGGGGAAACACTGTGAAGGGCTTTGAAAGAAAGAGTGAGGATTTTGAAATGAATCCTGAAGCGCACAGGCAGCCAGTGAAGAGACTGACAGAGGGGAGAGACGTTAGTAAAGCGACGGGAGAGGAAGAGGAGTCTGGCAGCAGCATTCTTGGTGGATTGTAGAGAGGTGAGACGGTTAAGAGGGAGACCAGCTAAGACAGAGTAACAGTAGCCAAGACGGGAGTGAGGGGAGGTGACGTTGAAAAGTGCTTGGGATGAGAGAAGGGGAGAAGAAAGTAGTCATGGTGCATTACAGACATAGTGTGGGGTTGCAGATGGCTGGAGAGAGATAATGATTTTACTAACAACAGAGGAAAGAGAAAAGAGGAACAAGAGGATTGTGAACACGGTATGTGAAGGAAAATGGTGATGGGAATGGAGGTGGGGGAAACACAAAAAGCAGTAGGCAGCACTTGACAGTTCAGTGGAATATTGATTGCAGGGAGTCTCCCAGGCCTTCTCTGTCCAACTTGGTGAACTCCCAGGTAGTGGCATCCGGTGATGGAAAGTGGCACATTCATTAAGATTTAAAAAATAGGGTACTTAACCTTAGGGGGCAGCGGCAGCTGCTCTCCTCCACTGCAGTCCAATCACTTTCCACGGGTTAGCTGCGTGAAATCAGGTGGAGCACTTTGCACACGCGCACACAATGTCCGCAGAGTCGGGGCTGGGGCAGTAAGTATATCACATGGCAGGAGATATAGAATGCACAGAAAATAGCTGGTGCCATTTCAGTGCGCCCAATAAAACCATATATTTTTGAAAACTAGACACCGCAGAGTGTTTTAAATGCTGGTATTTTAACTCTTTGCATGCACACATTTTACCACCAGCATTTTGCAGCAAGTTTGCAGTAGTATTTTTTTGTGTGTATTTTTCCCCCCACACACACCTACTTTATGTATGAATTTACAGCTCCTGGTATATGCCGCTGTCACACGACACCCCAATATGTGTTCAGCAACATCTCCTGAGTCCAGTGGGGAACTAAAAGGCCATATTTGGGACGTGTGCATTTTTCTAATTGGAAATTAGATGTGTGGCCATCCTTCCCCCCGTGTTAATTGGGACATTGTTGAACCCGGCCAATTCAATTTACCCCATCAAATCATAAATTTGGGCATTTAATATGCCAGTATTTTAACTCTTTCCATGCGAGAATTGTTTTAAGCAAATGTGCAATTTTAGGACTTGCTCACAAAAATATATTTTTCATATATAAATTATTTTATTTTTACATTTTTTTCAACTTGAAGGTTGCCCTGATAGTGACTTCAGTGGGAAATTATTTTTACATTTTACTGGTTTTTTTTTTAAACTATTTTTTTCTAATTGTTATTTTTAATTTAATTTTACTAATCACAGTGATTAGAAAGATGCGCTCCATTGACTTGCATGGTTGAATGCAGTACCTGTATTCAACCTGCAAGTGGAGCCAGAGTTCTCTAGAGGGTCTGGAGACCATCTAGCGAACTTTTTCAACTTGATTGCTTTTTACTTATTTTTTTTTTTTTTTACAGGGTGGCCACCTTCTTGCGGATGGCAAAGATCACTTGCAGCGGCGGCTGTGACCGCTCTCCGGAGCGGTCACAGCCCGTCCTGGGTTAAGTATTTGGTGTCGCTGAATGCCTCCTGATCGAGGCATTCCAGCGACACCATTTAAGTTTAGGAGGTGATCGTTGATCGCCTCCTAAACGCTTTTAAAACGGGCGTCCGCCGCCATACAAGGTATGGCGGAAGTTGACACCCCGGGGAGGGGCCAGACATGGCCCCTAGTGCCGATCGTGGTGTTGCTGAATGCCTCGAGGTCGAGGCATTACAGCAACACCGTTTGGGTGCAGAAAGCGAACGTAGATCGCTTTCTGCACCCGCTTAAAGTCATGACGGTCCTGGCACGTCAATTGTCACTAACCTGATGTTAGTGCATGACGTGCCAGAACCGACAATTGTCATTAAGGGGTTAAAATATTTATGGATAGGGAAGGCTTCCCCACGACACTTACTCAAGCGCAGACCTGTATACCTTGCATTCTCGTCTTGGATAAGTGATGTAGTGTACAGTGACGTGATATTACACCCCGCGTGATGAGCCCGGTGATTTATGCCAGCAGAACAGTATCCTAGTAGCCGATACATACCTCCACCTTCATGCCACTTCATGGGTTGTATTTTGATAAATAAGGTGTATGAGTTTCTACGGGTAATGTATTATTTGCCATCAAGTTGAAGTTATTATTGGTTTAGTAAAAAAAAAAAAGGGTATGTTATATAATAAGGTATCGGAATGGTCTTACTTACATTCCTTCCGTCACTGCGGCCGCTGTAATCAGTCGTTTTAAGTAACAGTGATTTTGAACACAGGTGCAGATCCAAGATGCTGGCGTGCAAGCAGTTCTTCAGACGAGGGTACCGGTTTCCATGCAGTCTGCTTCTCCAGACGTGTTTTTTTTTTTTTTTTGTGTCCGTTCACATCCAACCCTTATGTTTGTATTATATCGGAAGGTTTAAAGCCACCAAGCGGTGTAGACAATTTGTGTATTTATCATTATTAACCCACAACAACCTGTTTATTTAAATAAGCAGGAGGTACGGGGAACATTTGAAGGGAATACATCAATGTGTTGCCCACAAAGTATTAGAATCGGATATTGTGTAAGTGAGATTCCAACTACAAGAAGTGCATCATAGCATAGTATGGAACATAAGGAAATGCGAGTAAAATTAATGGGTCACCAACAATGGTCACTCGTAGTAATTTGAAGTTACAATTGACCAGGGAATTTGCTCATTTGAAATATATCTATTTCCGACGAGGCACTGAATCTCTCTATTAACTTTCCGACCAGAGAAACTTGAATACATTTGAAGATCAAAAGGAGGACTGTGCTGACCCGAGTGCTCTGTGTGGGAAAAACAAAACCGACGTCAAAGTACAAAAAGCCCAAAGTGCTTACTTTGCACCGAACCCAATCCGTGGCTACTCGATTAGGAAGTCATATTTATTGAGGAGTCTGTTTACATTATATGTGGAATATTATGCACTAAAGAAGTTAAACGAATTGTGGCAGATGTTTGGATTTCAGTTATGTAGACTACTTTAGTGATCAGTCATAGAAGTCATTCCCCCCCCCCCCCGAGCACATAAATTGGATAATTTATGGTATTTCAGAAATCACTACTTGTGAAACGTCTGTGTGATTTTCCAACATATACTTCATTGCAGATTTCCATGGGATAATGATTAAGTATCCTATTACAGTGGGAAGGTAGGAGTGTATACTAGGGCATTCCTCATAGGATTTCATCCATGTAGTTTATGCAAGTTTACAGCTACCCGCTTCCTTACCGGTATAATATGGTGGTGGAGTGTTCAGGAGAAAAACATTTTTTGCACATTTTAATTACCTTGGATGCCTTATAAATATCCACGGTGACACAGGTTACTTCAAAAGGTTTTAGCAATAATTGGGGGGAAAGCAGACCAAGGACCGTTTAAGGTCTGAGTCTCTACATCGCATGGCATGGGAAGTTTTCTATGGCCGCTGGTTAGAGCCAACCGTACGGATTTGTTCCAGCGAATGCAGTAAGTTTGTGGATCAAACTTTACCCAGATTGTTTACCATTTGCCAGGATGACATTAAGCACAGAGTAGAGACTTTGGGGAAGGATTCACACACATTCAATTTATTGCATACGTAGTGCATGCCTTCATCAAGCACATTTCTATGTTACACGATTTGCTCAACCCCCCCAAAACACATATCTACAATACATGGTTTACGTTCCAGTAGAGACTGCTCCATTTAACAATGTAAAAAGTCATCCTACTAGTTTAAATTAATAGATTTTAAATCTTACTGGGAAGGACACGTAAATCTTTATCAGGGAACTGTATAAAATCTGACGACGTATGAATTCAGTCCAACCCGCACACCTAGTGAGACATACGAACCTGTCAACTGGCTCTATTTTGGGCCAAGTGCCAACGCTCAGGGATTTTACTCAACCGATTAGTCAGGTGCAAAAAAATTGAACCGGAGATTAATTTAAAAGGAAAACCGTTACAGCAGATGCAGCGTATCCCATCAGAGCCAGGTGCTTAGGGGATCCTCTAGTCTAGCCAGCGGTATCTAGTGCAAAACAAGAAGTGACACAATCATCTACGATCCTACGGCCATTCTTTGGTCAAAAAAAAAAAACAAAAAGAAATTATAGCATTCGCTTCGGAACTAAACTTCAAAAACTTCAAAAAAAAAAGTTACTTTCGAGTTCCAGTGTACACCGATATTTATCAGCATAAAACACTTAAGAGCTGAATTCAATGGCGTCATCTGTTATCTGCTGTTTCCTCTGCTGTCCATGTGGAGGTAGTACTGCGAGAGAGGGGAAACATGAATCAGTGACCTCAATATTACGGAGCAAAATAATAAAAATGTAGTTCTAATATTAGAAACACCACGTGTATCACCAAAAAAAAACAGATTTGCACATATACTGGTGGTGCGGCTGTGCCATCTTCAGACCTTAAGCCTGGCACTGGCATTACAACATAAGGATCCCCTTAAAATGAGCAAGGCAAAGCACGCTTTCTTGGCAGAGGTAATTACGTCTCTTAAGAAGCGGCCTTTGCCTCATCAAACAAGAGTTGAGGTTCTCCCTAAACAGCGATCGACTGTCCCACTGACCACAAGGACACAGAATGAGGCCCAACTATGATTCAGTACCTGCCGCCTATTCCTATGAAAGGCGCCCACTCACTCGCATTGGCAAGGGTTGGGGTTTCAGCTTTCTCGCTTTACAATTCAGTTTGCCGGTTTGTCCAGCCTCAAGGGCTGAGCTGGCCCTGTATAATGCACAATGTGATAGGCGAAGAGACTTATTATTTATGTTTTATATAGCACCATCAGATTCTGTAGCGCTGGACAACGGGTAGACAGGACATAGCAAGTAGTATGTAACATAACAAATTGACTTACAGCAACAACAGGTGAGGAGGTCCCTGCGCAAAGGAGTTAACAATCTAGAGGGATTTAGTGCCATGGTAAGGGATGGGGCAGCCACACTAGTGTAAGTACTGCATTAGAGAGACTAGGAGAGGTGAGCTAAGGGAATATGGGGGGGGGGTGTTAATGTGCAATATAAGCGCCCTTAAAGAAGTGGGGAAGAGGGATTTTTTGAAGGATCGAAGGCAGGGAGAGAGACGGATAGACTGGGGGAGGGCATTCCAGAGGATAGGGGCAGCCCTGGAGAAATCTTGTAAGCGTGCATGAGAGCTAGAAATCAGAGGAGAGAAGGAGATCATTGGATGAGCAGAGAGAGCGGCGTGGAGTGTATTTAGAGATGAACGAGGAGATGTAGGGAGGGGAACCGAAGGGCTTTGAAGGTAAGAGTAAGGATTTTGAAATGAATCCTGAGGCGCACAGGAAGCCAGTGAAGAGACTGACAGAGGGGAGAGATGTTAGTAAAGCGATGAGAGAGTAAGATAAGTCTGGCAGCAGCATTCATGGTGGATTGTAGAGCGGTGAAGCTGTTAAGACCAGCTTAGACAGAGTTACAGTAATCAAGATGGGAGACAATCAGGGCATGGACAAGAGCCTAAGTGGCATGCTGTGTTTGGAAGGGAGGGATGGATGCTGGCAATGTTTTTTAAGATGGGGACGGAGACAGACTGAATGTGGGGGGTGAACGAAAGGTCAGAGGTCAAGGGTGACACCAAGACTGCGTGTGCATGAGTAGACTGGGAGATGATGGCGCAATCAACAATGAGGGAAATTGATGGGGGAGTCTTAGCATCGGAAGGCGGGAAGATGAGAAGTCCTGTTTTGGAGAGGTTAAGTTTCAAGAAACATGTTGATATCCAGGTGGAGACAGATGCAAGGCAGTTAGTTACACGATCTAAGGCAGAGGGAGAGAGATCAGGGGAGGATAGATAGATCTGGGCTTCATCAGCATACAGGTGGTATTGAAAGCCTAAGGATGAGGGCAGGGCGGTGACTGTGCAGATATGTCATCTCTGATAGTTTTCATTTTATTATCGAAGTATGTGGCAAAGTCTGATGCATTAAGGTTAGTGGAAGGGGTCGTAGGGATCGGTTGAAGCAGGGAATTGAAAGCATTATTAGAGTCGTTTAGGGTTGTAAGACAGGGAGGAGATTGAAGGCAGAGTAGTAGGAACATAGCATTCATTGATAGCGCAGAAAGTCAGACATGGAATGAGGGGACTTTCGCCAACTACGTTGAGCGGTGCGGGAACATCGACGTAGGTGTTGGGGTTACAGTCATGTGCCAGGGTTGGAAGCGTGAACGTCGCGAGGAGCGAGTAGTAACTGGTGCTACATGATAGAGAGCAGATGCGAGAGTGGAGTTATAGACAGAGGTGGCGTTGTTAAGGGCATGTCATGTTTGAGATAGGAGAGAGAGTAAATTGATTGAGTTCTGAAGGTTAATAGAGCTGAGGTCTGTGCGGAGATCTGTGAGAGCCAGGGACACCTTTATCTAATCAGTATTCATGTCCTAAACCTTCTCCCCACCCACCCTTACAAATGAACAACGGCGTAAAGGTAACATAATGGTGAGGAATAATCATGTAGATTCAGTGAGAAGGAGAAGATAACTCCCAAGGGTATACACTTAAGGTGGGTTTGTAACATATATGCCTTGCTTATTTAATGCCTAAGCATAGTTACATATACGTATTTAGTGTAAAGAACTATAAATGCGGGTTTAGCAAAAGGGGCACATTAAGTCTCCAAGTAGTGGTAGTAGTAGAAGTTGTAGTGTGGTCAACAGGTGTATCTGTCTAGAAGGTTAATGAAGATACACAATGTCTTGAATAAACGCATGGTCTACCTTTTCTTTTCAGGCTAGGAGCCCTTTTCATAGCATTTTCTTTAGAGATGAAGGGAATTATGATTTTTTTTTTTTTTAAATACAATTATGCAGACTCTGCAGTGCTTTCATGAAATGTTTAAAAGATTTACCTCGTGGTGCTTCCATAGGGACTTTCTGTGTGACACTGTGCTTCCTTTTCTTATCCTCTTAGGTTGGAATAGCTTTGTTCACAGTTGAAAGAGGCAACGTGCTGGAGACAACAGACGGCATTAGAAGACCAATGTATGAAAATCTGGAGCGTGTGTAAGACGACGTCTAAGCAACTGATTTTGGAACACACGGACAGCAAAAAGTTTCCACGATCGGATGGCTTCTGTGGATAAAATTCTGTCAACGGCAGAAAATGTCACAGAATTTATAAGGTCCACGCGCTAATGACATTTCTTTATAAACGTCAAACAATTATAAACTGCCTGCCGTCCTTCACCAGGAGCTCTGGGCGTATGCGGAATCCCAATCTGCACTGCTTGGGCACCGTGTGTTTAGTTTTATTAACTACAGGAGCGAAGCTTTGGTCGATTAGTTAGCACAGGGTTCCATAGGGATCTTCAACTGTCCATATTTACAGTTTTGTGCACATTGGTGTTATTGCCAGAGCTGTAAGACTCTTGTGTATCGTAATCAAAGTCAATAATCCAAAGTGACTGATTTAGCATAGCCACAGTGAAAAATACTAATTTCAGAAAATGTGAATTTGAAGTTAGATTGCCCAGACTTGCTTTTATTATGGACTTGCTTCTATTATAAAGTTTTACTATGTTTTTTTTTCCCCATTTCATTTCATTGTTGAGCAAGTACAAATTGGAGATAGTTGGATGGATTTATTAGCGGTCAAAAACAGAATATTGAAAGTCAAATCCAATTCCTCTGTAATCCTAGTATCGCAGTGTGTCTCATCCACTGAACACACCAGCTCAGCCTATAAATTGACACATATACAATGCTAGAAAATCAGAATTCTGTAGTCTGTAAATTAAAACCAAGATCAAATACGTACTGCCATCCTCTGCTTTTCGCCCCCACTCAGTACATCCAGTCTTGAACACTGTCCCAGCCGCCTTCACGTTCCAAAATCTAACCCAGCTGCACATTGTCAAGGTATTCCTTCAATACCTAGGGAGTGAATATAAAACAAAGATGAGTAGTTAAGCCACTTAACTAAATACAGCTAAGCAAGTCATTTCAGTGTGTAAGAAAATTAGAAGAGAAGTTTCAACATACTGGACCGTTTTTCTCGCCTTATCAGGAATACCTTTACGTTTCCAGTGTTCTGGAGTGTCTGGGTAAATGACTTGGTCCCGTAACGTTCCCAAAGTCATATGGTCTCTATGTAAGATATTGTCATTTCCCGTCCTGCGAGGACGATTCGTCCCAATGCCTGAGACATCCTCAGCAGCATTCTTCCACTCTGGTAATAATCCTTCAAGGCAAAGCATTAAACATTAAGAACGTGCCCGGCTGCAGAGTATATCATCGTTTATCCCACCATTATTTCACTCACCTCAAGGAGCTCAGCTCAGTCCACGCGGGGTGGTTAGGGGTGAGGAACGGACTGCTGACAACCAGGTAACCAACCACAGTCTCTAGATCTGCAATAATCAAAAAGCACACCACAGACATTAAATGCCAGCATAGACACTGACCACTTAAAATCAAAACTTTTTACACAGCTATATGCAGATGAAGCCATCTGAGAGACCCAGGCATACAGAGTGTCTCCCACTGCCTCAGCCTACCTATATCCCACAGTAAATAATAATAATGCTAAACTGTCACCATCTTCTATAGCAAATGTAAAAATATTACTAAAGTATGACATGCAAATAATTCTTACCAGTAACATTTTCTGATGGTCTCCTGTCTGGTGTGAGTAGCCAAAAACCACCATGTTCACATTGTAATGTTGCATCTCTTGGAAGCCCCATGGAGATTTATGCTCTAATAAAGCCGGATGCCCCACACCATTGCACAACAGACTGCCTTGAGTGAAACGCCAGTTACTAGCAAAATGGAGCCCTTTAGATAATATTATATAATATTAATACAATATATTAAAAGGTTACTTGAAAGAATAAAAAAATAATCAATATACCATAAAAAAAAAAAAAACATCTACCATAAACTCTTAAAAGTAATCCATGTGCGTATAATATTGAGGCTTTGACTTGGATGCAACTAAAAAACAAAATATATCAGCATGTGATAAAATTCAGATAACATGGGGGGGGGGTTGGGACCTGGTTATATCATGATGACCACAGCAGTAATAACCACAGTCAAATCTGTTCAATCTGACCGGGATTTTGGCCCTCTGCTCTTTGCACAATAGATGTAATTCATCAATATTTGTGACTTGTGTTGTTAAAGAAGCCCTAGTCACACAAAAACATACCTGAACGCCAAAAGCATTTGTCAGCTTGATGATATACAGAACGATATCCAAAAATGGCTGAAGAAAAAAAAACAACAAATGAAACTCAC